>NC_140639.1:18773560-18811060 GCF_057382275.1 Copadichromis virginalis | reverse complement strand
CCATCACTGATGCACCATCAATAGTTGAAGTTCTTACAGAAAAACCTGAACTGCTACTGGCAGGAATAAAAGCCCAAGATCAGGTTGAAATTTTGGAAGAACAGCATATCGGGACAACAACAACAGCACCAGCAAATAAAGTACAAGATGAGGACCTGATTGTGGATGAGGTGATGATCGCCATTACAACAACTACTACTCCAGTCCCAACTTCATCAGTAAGGCCAGATCACCACAGTAGCATTGCACTCTCACCAGAGAAGGACTCGCCATTCACTCGAGTGTCAGATTCAGTGCCAGATGATGATGATCTGATTCATCATGAGCAACTAAACCATGAAGAGCTTACTGTATCCTCAATAAGCACACAGTCTCCAGATGGTCTAACCCATCTGGTTCACAATGAACCAGCAGTGTTTCACCATGAACACACAAGGTATAAAGATATTACTAACACTTCAGTAATCACACCACCTTCAGATGCTCCTCAATCAAAACCAGCAGTGATTTATCATGAACACCATGAAAATCTTCCTGAAGCTCCATCAAGCACTCCTCCTCCATATGGTCCTCAGTCAAAACCAGTAGTAGCTCACCATGAGCACACAAAGCATACAGATCTTAATGAAGCACCAGTAAGCACAGAACCTGTAGATGGTCCTCAGTCAAAACCAACAGTTGTTTACCATGAACACCATGAAGAGCTTCCTGAAGCTCCAAGAAGCACTCCATCTTCAAGTAGTCCTCAGTCAAAACCAGCAGTGGTTCACCTTGATTATCGAAACCATGAAGATCTTCCTGAACCTCCAGTAAGCACTCCTTCTCCAGATGGTCCTCAGTCAAAACCGGCAGTGATTCGTCATCAGGACCATGAAGATGCTCCTGAAGCTCCAGTGAGGGCTCCGTCTTTAGATGGTCGTCAGTCGAAACCAGCAGTGGTTTACCATGATTATCGAAACCATGAAGATCTTCCTGAACCTCCAGTAAGCACTCCTTCTCCAGATGGTCCTCAGTCAAAACCGGCAGTGATTCGTCATCAGGACCATGAAGATGCTCCTGAAGCTCCAGTGAGGGCTCCGTCTTTAGATGGTCGTCAGTCGAAACCAGCAGTGGTTTACCATGATTATCGAAACCATGAAGATCTTCCTGAACCTCCAGTAAGCACTCCTTCTCCAGATGGTCCTCAGTCAAAACCAGCAGTGATTCATTATGAGCACCATGAAGATGTTCCTGAACCTCCAGTAAGGGCTCCGCCTTCAGATGGTCCTAAGTCAAAACCGGCAGTGATTCCTCATCAGGACCATGCAGATGTTCCTGAAGCTCCAGTGAGGGCTCCGTCTTTAGATGGTCGTCAGTCGAAACCAGCAGTGGTTCACCATGAGCATCGAACCCATGAAGATCTTAATGAAGCTTCAAAAAACACACCACTTCCAAAGGTTCCTCAGTCAAAACCAGCTGTGGTTTTCAGTGAGGACACAAGACATGAAGATCTTAGTGAAACCCCAGTACACACTCTATTTTCAGATCCACAGTCAAAACCAGCAGTCGTTGTTCCTTCCTCTGTGCAGAAAGTTGATGACCACGTTCCTGTGACTGAACTCCAACCTTTTGAACATGGTGTCTCTGATGTGCCCAGCATCGCTATCAGCTTTGATGTCTTCCAGTATGGCGGGGTGTCGATTGAAGGGGAAAGCAGTGGCTTCTCCAGTGGAGCTCAGGCCTCTGATTTAGATGCCATTGCATTGCCAACCCGACCTGGCAGGGCGTTAACAATTTTCTTCAGCTTGAGGGTGACCAATATGGTGTTCTCAATGGACCTGTTCAACAAGAGCTCCCCGGAATACAAGGCTCTGGAGCAGCGTTTCCTCCAGCTGGTGAGGATTCAAAGAATCATGACTCAGTGAATAGGAACCTTCCAGATTCATATGCCATGCTACTAACACATCTTTATCTTCACCTCATAGCTGGTCCCATACCTGGAGTCAAACCTGAACAACTTCCAGAACCTGGAGATCCTTAACTTTAGAAATGGCAGCATTGTGGTAAACAGTAGGATGAGGTTTGGTAAACCAGTACACAGAGGAGTCACCAATGTTGTCTATTTAATCTTGGAAGACTTTGCCAACACTGCCTATCAGACCATGAACCTCGCAATTGACAAGTACTCACTTGATGTTGAGTCAGGTAGGATTCAATTCAAATCAGTTCACCCAACAATTAGATGACCCCCCACCCCCCCCACCAACATGAGTGAGCACTTTGGGATAGTGGGTTCCTTCCTGTTACAAGGGAACAGGAAGGGACCTTTGGGAGAACCAGGCTCGTGCAGAATTACATCTAATGCTTTAATGAAGATGCTAATTTTGCCAGTTGTGGGTCTCTAAAACTGACACTGAGGTGTTATCTTTATTCTGAAAATATTCAGTTTACATTCATTAACAATAACTGTTTCATAAGTTGAAAATGTTTTTCTCTAAAACTACAGACCCTTGAATTTTAATACAGTTACTAAAATTATGAGATCAGCATCTTGAATGTATCTATCAGTGCCTTCCAGTTTTAGCATATTTCAATTATGATCACAGTGGGCTTCACGAAAAACAACATCCCTAAACTGATTAGGTGTTAGGGACAAACCAGGACACATTTGTCTTCTATATGTGGCGACTTAACCACAATGTACAGAATTAATTAAAAATTTTATCCAGTTGATTCATGGTTTTATGCATCTAAGGCTTGAATTTCAGGGTAAACAGAAACGATCCCTTCAATACCTATATGAATAAATAAATACCTTCAAAATCTGAACACATAAATTTATTTTCCAGTCATGTACTGATAGTTTTTCTTTTTCCAGTAAGTTATTTTTAATGTAGAATAAAGTGGAATACAGTCAGATGTGTTTATTGCTGTAGAGAAATGAAATCAAAGCTACTGTTTACTTGTGCACTTATTGCCATGATGCTCCTCAGACTGTTAAATCCTAAATTTGTATGTGCAGTGTCTGAGCAGCTCTGACAGGCTTCAGCTGTCAGGACTGCGATCTAATACCCGAGATAATCTGTCTGGCAGAAACGTGATCAGTAGCAGCACACACTGACTCACCCTGATGGGACATCATCATGGCCGCTGCTTAGAGCTGCTCCTTTGAGCCTAAACTGGTTTTTATAGTTGCAGTAACTGCAGGTCTTTAAGTGTAGACAGTGAGGATTCTTATCTGGGTTTTGAAAGGAGTGTAAAGACGTATGTGTTAAATGAAGCTCGTAAACAGGTGTAGGAGGGAGAAAAGGAAGGAGAAATCATTTTACTTGTTAAATTCAGATTAACACTGTGGTTCACTTTTAATTCTTTAGGTCTGTATACTATGTTGCTAAAATAACTGTCCCGTTTTCCTGAAAAGTATTATTTTTGTTTTTATGTAATTAGCACCAGGACATTTTTGCAGAATCATAACATTCAACGAGAATATAAAATGTCTCTAATCCTATGAGGAAGACAGTAGTTTGACAGGTCCAAAACTAAGAAAGTGGTGTAAGTTTAAAATAGTGGAATTTGGCAAAAAACAACAACTCTGAGTGGAACAATCACTTAACACATCATTAACAATTTGCCACCAAGAGGTCCAAAAAGAAAGTTTTTTGTTGCTGTAATAGTGTTTCAAGACTTACATGTAACCCAATCTGCCAGTCCAGTGACATACATGTTTGCATTTCAGCAGAGTTTAGGATTTATCCACAGAAGAATGAGATTTTATTTACTGTTATCGGAGGAATTACTCCATATTCCCTCCACCTCTGCTGCTGAGCTGTAGCTCTGTAATCTGTCTGAGCCAATCAGAGGAGCACCTCACTGCCTGATCACCCTAAGCTATAGCAGTGAGTCACTGCATCAGGACTCACTGTGTACATATAATCAGTTTACTCCTCTCATCTTCCCTGTACTCTCGAGGCAGGTTTTCCATTGCACAAGCACATGTCAACCTTATTGGGTCATATAAAGGTTAGTTAGGTTGGTTGTTCTTGAACTCTTAAGGATTTTCCCAAGATACAGTCAGGACTCTTGCTGCTGGTCTGGTGTCTCATGGGAAATATTTAAAGTCATTGATTGTTGTGTTAAAAAAGACTTGAAAAAGCCTAAGAAAAGCATCTAAGATTTTCCAGCACTTTCTAGGGTATGCTGAAGTACATAAACATAAACTGATTTATCCTTGTGCTGCTTTTGTCTTTATTAAGACCAGGCCAACAAACATTTTGTCATTTGAGTGCTGACCAGATGCAGACTCCTGAGGCCTGGAGTTTACTAGAGCTCTTTGAACCCTTACCTCTGTTTATGTAGGATGGCATCTTCTTCTCTTTCTTATGGTTTCATATGACACTGTGTCTTCTAATTGCTCCTTTCATTTTCCACTGTTTGTTCCTTAGGTGACCGGGCTGATCCCTGTAAGTTCCAGGCATGTAACAAGTTTTCCAGGTGTATAGTGAATCAGTGGTCAAGTGAAGCAGAGTGTGTGTGCAACGCTGGATATCTGAGTGTGGATGGCCTGCCATGTCAGAGCATCTGTGAGGTGCAACACGATTTTTGCCTTAATGATGGAAAATGTGACATCATCCCTGGCAAGGGTGCCATCTGCAGGTAAGAGAAAATTAAATATCGCTGTTCTTGTTTCACAATGTTTCTGTATTTTATGCCTCATTGGTTTCATTCTTCAGTATATTACCACATATTTAATTAGTTTACAATGTATAAATATACTGCAATATGTCTGCTTGTACCAATTTGAAGACTTTAAAATAAAGAGAAAACAGTCAGCTTTCTTCAAATAAAATGCATCTTTCTAAGCAGTTAATGTCCTGTAGATACAGATGTAGGTAGTACTTTTTCCCCATTGAAAGTAAAAAAGATCCTTTGCAGGTACAGCAGGTAGAAATGAGCTAGTAGTGAATTCTGGTATAAAGTATCTTTTATGATATGAAGTCAGTATTTTTATGCACGGTCTCTGACAATTAAAGATAAATGTTAAGAGAGGGCACTACCTCCAAAATAAAAGCTGCTTATATTACCTCGATATGTTTTTCTTATCAACAAAATTGCATTTTTAAGTTTTAACCTTTTTTGATTCGCATTATATATTTCTAAAATTAAATTGTCCTTTGTGGCCCTTGTGAATATGTGATTAATGTTATAACAAAATACAAGGCACTTTGTATGATCTGTCTCAGTTGTTCTTAAACATAAATACCTTTTTCATCTGCAAACAGCTACATAGCACTTTGGAGAATATAAATAATATGAACACAAAATGTTCCTAGGTTGAAGGACATCTGTGAAGCATTTAGATGTTCAGCTGTATACTGAATGGAAATTACAGCATTATATTACTTAATGTAATGCTTACATTACTGCTAGGCCAGTTCTAGAAATATTAAATAAAAGAGGGCTGAAAAAGCCTGAAAGCATACCATTAGACCATTTCAGTATAATCTTTGGTGTTTTTACTGCAAATTTGTACTACAAATTTGTAATCTTTGCTGCAGGTGTCGTGTTGGAGAAAATTGGTGGTATCGTGGTGAACACTGTGAAGAGTATGTTTCCGAGCCATTGGTGGTGGGCATCGCCATTGCCTCAGTGGCTGGTTTCCTGATGGTGGCGGCTGGGATTATCTTTTTCCTGGCTAGGTCGTTACAAGAGCAGTATGATGGGGAGGACACAGAGGACCCCTTACGGTACAACAATATCATTGGCGTTTTAACAACAAATTAAATGAGAAAAAATACATTTCTAGAAAGCAAACTTTTTGAACTTGCGTTGTCTTTCAGGCGAGGTGACAGTTTGCCAACACTTGAACGTGCCACCAAGTTCAACCCGATGTTTGAGAGTGACCCTGTTACTGCCCAGTACTACCGCCGCTACAATGATGACGTGCCCCAGTACTACCATGAGTCTGATCGCGGGCTCCCTCACTTCAGCAGCTCTGCCAGTGTAGGCGATTCTAAAGACCTCAGCAGTGAAGAGATAAAAAACATCTATCAAAACACCACACTCAGTAAAGAGGTAGGAAAAGGCAACATTTCTGCTGCGTAAAGCTGGGTGTCATCTGCATACAGGGGGAATTTGTTGCATTTGCAAAAAAATATGGGCCCAAAACTGAGCCTTGTGGAACACCATGAACATGCCCTCAAATAGTGAAAATGGTAGCTTAAATAAACAAGCTGAGTGTCAGATATTGAGTTGAAAAACATGAATTTCTATTTAGTTTTAGGATTTTGAAAAATTTATTATGTAGCATAGAATTGGGTAACTACTGAGCATGTTGTATCAAGAACAATAAGGGTGCTGATTTTATAACATCAGCAATGTTTAGAAAAGGAAACTTTTCAAGAGGACCCAGTTTATGGGTTTGATTTTTATAGTTCTGGATCACAGGGCAGCTGGTAAAGGAAGTGACTTTCACCTCCTACACAAAGCTTTACTTCAAGTAAAATCTATTTGACACCTCAGACAGAGCCGGCCAACTGTTGTGACATTTTTCTGGATCAGAGGTTTTCAGTCTCAGCAGGAGGTCTGTACTACGCAGACGGGTATTTTTACATGCAGGAACTCCTCATCCTCGTTCTTCCCCTCCTCTTTCTCCTCTAGACTGACTCTCACACAAACATGTTTTCTCTGTGCTGACCTCTAACCTCTCTGCAGGAGATTCAAGAACGCCTGAGGATAATCGAGCTGTGCGCAAGGGATCAACACTTTGCAGAATTTGTGCGACAGACTCAAATGTAAGCTTTTTAATTGCTGTTTGTAGAGTGAACATAAGCTGAAGGTGTGAACATCCAATTTAAAAAGAGCTAAAGAAATAATCTTCATGTTAGCTGCATTTTCTGATTAATCCTACTATGACTAACATGGAGCGAGGAATTTAATGATTTCTGAATTGCTAAAACGAGTGTGCAACCGGAAAAAAACTGAATGTTTCAATATAACTTAGAAATGCTTTGTACATAAATGTTAAAATGAAAAATACAATGAATGAAAGCCAAACTCAAACAAATCATATCCAAACTCCATGCCACTGGTAATGAGTTTACTCTGTAGGTTTTTGTGGTTAAGTTGATGATTTTAAACTCTCATCGTGAAGTGTATGAAAAATATCTTTTGTACTCCAGGGAAATAAAACCCAGTGAAACTTCCTCAGCGGTTACACTAACGGCCTGTGCAGAAGCTTCAGACCAAACAAACTGCTTTAAACTCAGCCTAATCTCCATCATGATGAGAGTTGAGTTGAGGAAAAACATTGGAAACATTTAAAAATAGCAGGAATGGTCTGGCGGGTGGCTTTAAACTATCTCTGACCTCAGATGTGCAGAAACATACAAACAATAATCCTCCTCCCTCTCTCTGCTCGCCTGTTTATGTTTCGGTTTAATTTGGTTTTTTTTTTTTGTGGTTTGGAAGTCGCCTGTTTGGACCTCATCAGTCAGCAGCCAAAACCAGCAAACTAATCCAATTTTCTCTTATTTGGTGGACCAGATTCCTGGAGAGGAGAGGGAGCTCCAGCACATAACCATCCAGCAGCCTCTGACCAGGTACCAACAAACCCACCCACTGAAATTTATTTACAGTACACTGGAAAATGTGACAGAGTTAAAGCTACAGGACAGCAGAGATAGTAATTATCTGAAACATATCCCCATTCTCTAAGGTAAAATACATGGCAAAGTTAGATCATTTCTGAGGATGAAGAGCGCGGTCACAGTTCCATTATGCCTACTGATAGTTACACCTCAGTGTCTGCATTTAACTGTAAATACAATTTTTGAACCACAGACAAATCTACACCATGTGCGATTCCTTCCTGTTGTCCTGATATTTGGTTGATCTTGGCTTATATTCAGACAATATAGCCAGACCCAGCCAGGAGCATTGTTCTAATTTTCCTCCTCTCATGACACATAAATCTTTTGCTTTTTTTCTTTTACATTTTTAATAAAGGTTTGTAGATTTCTAGGACTTGGTTTTGATTTCCAACCCTGGGCTGCTGCCGCTGTTTCCAATTTGTTTACTGATTTGTAACAAAACGGGCAAACTGTGAAAATGTCTGAAAGCAAAAGTGGAATAAAGTCAAATCGTTGGTTTTGGAAAATCTGAAAAATATTGGGCCACTAGGAAAATGTTGGCTAAGCTGATTTCATCTGTACAGGTCATGTACAGCTGAAATAAATGTTACTTCTACATTTCTTGATGTGTCTATGAAGATGACCATGTCTTAGGGAAATATGTAATTTGTTATTTCAGTTTTGTCCCAGAACATATTAAAGTTATATGATGATTATATGATGAATATGAAGATTAATATAGTGTGTGAATGTGTGTGTGAATGGGTGAATGACTGAATGTAGTGTAAAGCGCTTTGGGGTCCTATGGACTAGAAAAGCGCTATACAAATGCAGGCCATTTACCATTTAATATAGACTCAAAGTTCAGACTTTAAGTTGAACAGTTTAACAATAACAGTGCATAAACCATCCTTTATTTTCAGGGTCTCAAATAAAACTAAGGCTACATTGTTGATTTGTAACCCTTTCTGGAGAATCCTTTGCGGACAATGAACTCATTGACTAAACAAGTTATATCCTCTTTGCTTCACTTTTTGTTTATTCACGGCTCTTTTTGGCTTTGGTTTTGTCTTCAACAGTGAAATTTAGCTCCAATGGGTTCAGGTCTAATTGTTCAATATTCTACTGTTTCCCTACATTTGGATTAATGTGAACAGATAACATATTTTTTCTTCTGCCTTGTAACATATCAACATTAAACGGCAGCGCCACTTGAAGCCATTAATATCTATGCTTTCCAACTGTAATGTGTTCCAGCTCATGTTGTGCCTTTCAGGTCATGATTTGTTCCAAGTTACCTCCAGCTTTTCCTGCTAGAGGTTAATCTCTGATTCATTTTTCCAAAGAACGCTGTTCCTGAGCTCTATGCTTCTGTCGATACAGGAATCCTCTGGATTTTCCCTGTGAACTCATCTTTTTATATTAAGTGATTTTTCTGTATTCATGTACCTACTTCCTGGTTGCCTGGATCTTGTGAAGGGATTTTCCATGGAGATGGACTCATCACCCTCTGTTGTCTTTTGTGAAGGTCCAGGTTTTAATGTTGGTGAACTTACCAGTGTGTTGTTTTGTTCTCTGAATGAACACATTTGTGATTCATGCTTGCCCAATGTTCCCACTGTTTTCTCTGATGGATTTATTTTACTTGCAGTCTGAGGACATACTGTTTTGCTGCACAGATGCAGCTTCCAAATTCCTCACTTGGAACCATCTCCACATCTTCAATCTGCTTAAATGAAGAAGAACACACATTATGAATTTTGTCCAGCTTTTCATTGTTTTGCTCAGCTGCATTTGAGTGTCTGAAAACAGTCGACTATGTATACAAATACATTTAATTCTTCAATGGTTCTTGCTTTATTTCTATTAAACCCCTCAAAAAGTGAACTCTTACAAGAACTTTAATATTCTTTTGTAAATAGCTAAAACAGCAAAAGTTGTCTCAGAGTCTAACTATACATAGAACCAAAAGTATCTCCTGACCTCCCAGTCTTGACCAAAGAATGAGTATTTGATGGAAATGTAGAGAACAATTCTCACCATGTATTTCCTTAAGAGTAAGACTTTATCTAGAGTGGCTGAAAGGGATTAGCATCACTGCAAACATCTCAGCTTGGGAATTGTTTAACTCCTCAGATTTTCTTCTTAGATTTGCTGACATTCCTGCACAATAAAAGCTTAGTTTAGTTGTTTATGTGATGAAAAACGTTTCATTGACCTGCATAAATGTCCTAATTTCTCTACAGAAACCTGCCTTCGTCTGTGTGTTGAGGAAGGGAGTAGAGATGAAGGTGACCAAATGTTCAACAATCTTGGAGTTTATTTTCTAAGAAGAGTGTTTTACTTCTGAGGGACCTTGAAATGAACTTGGGATCCTTGAGGTTGCCTCTTCTCTTACCTTGAAACTTCAACTTTTCCTGTATTCACTGTGTTGCTTATTTATTCTGTACAAAGACTTCAGTAACTGCTTTTTAACCTCTCAACAGTTTCACAGCTGCATACCTCTGTCTTACACTTTCACCTTAGCTTAAATTCAAGGGTTTCTGATAATATCCCAACTTGCCTGTCACTGCTGTCATATTAAAGAAGCACGTCTGAAGTATAGTTTTTAATTTTTGCACCAGTAACATTATTTTAATATATGTCTTTTGGTATTAATTTCTGTTTTTCTGACGTGGTTTTTCGGACAGCTGTGACTTGCAACGCTCATCCCCATCAGTGCCTTTGCTGCTCTGGTAGCTTTTTCTGGGATATGATGTGTAGAATCTCAGAGCCCTTGTTTTAAATATATACATCACTATAAAACCATGCTTGAATCAGCAAAATTCCTTTTTTTTTTCCTTCTGCTTCATGTTCACCCAATCAGTCACTTTGCAAATGGGAATGTTTACATTTGTTAGTCAGTGCTTGCTGGAACATTAACTGATGTATTGAACATGCATAGCCTGTCATTGTGTTGTATATCTTTGTGAAGTTCAAGAAAGTTATCATTCTCCAAAAAGTTATTCTCTTCTTCAGAGAAGGCACCGTCATGTTCTGACAAGTCATAAGTCACTGCAGGTACTGTCTTCTTCCAGACTATCTATTCTTGAGGGTAAGTAGCAGACAGGTGCTGCTAATTAAATGCATTTTAGTCAGTGATCCTTAGTGAGTGTGACCTCTTCAAAAGCAAAAGTTTGGGCATTTTACTTGTCTTGGGCATTCAGATGTATGTTAACACAATGTCACAATCTTTAGAGGAGTGGACATCTCAGCAAATCTTTTTAGAAAGAAGAAAGACTCTTCTCTCTAAAAAGATTATGGCAGCACAGCTTAGGTTTGGAAAGTTGCATCTGATCAAACAACAAGACTCCTGGAACAATGTCCTTTGGACAGACAAGACCAAAGTGGAGATTTTTACCCATTATGCACTGCATCATGTTTGGAGAAAACCAATCATAGCACCTCAGCACAAACACCTCATACCAGCCGTCAACACAGTGGTGGAAGGGTGTTGATTTGGGCTTGTTTTGCAGACACTTGACATGGGGGCCTTGCAGTCATTGAGGTGACCATGAACTTGTCTGCCTGCCAAAGTATTCTAAAGTCAAATCATCTGTCCAGCACTTAAGTTGGATCATGCAGCAAGACAATGATCTCAAACACAGCAAATCTCCAACAGAATGGCTGAAAAAGAAAATAATGAAGGTGTTGCAATGATCCAGGCAAAGTCCATACCTCAACCTGTTTGAAATCCTGTTGTGGGGCTTTAAGAGAGCTGTGCAAAACTCAATGAGCTGAAGCACCATCAAAGAAAAGGAGTGGGCCAAAATTCTTACACAATGATGGGACATGATAATGTCAAACAGTAACCCATTACTTTAAGTTCCATCCATACATCTTGTAGAATCCCCCTCTAGAAGCCAGTAAATCATTGGGTTCACTTGGTTTTTCACAAAACTACACTTCTGTGAAAACTTTCTTCTTCTCATGACTGTAAGTTCCTCTCCTTTTCTCAAGAAATTAATATTCTTATTATTGTATTTGCACAAGTTACTATCTCATTTCAACACATTGTTTTCTACCAAGGTGTTATGTTTCTGATAAATATAGTACTTTATGTTTTCTTAAGGCAGTATCTTACTATCTTGCTTGAACAAATTCCTATCGTGTTTCAAGTAACTATTATTGTTCTGCCAAAGTAAAACATTATTTTACAGGTTACAAGTTACTGTGTTATTCAGACAGGTGACTGACTTGTTCTGAGAAGGTGTTGGTGGTCAAATCAGGTATTTTTTGTACTGACAAGTTACTAGCTTTCCCCAAGAAGTTATGGTTTTGACGAGGTATTATAATATTATGTAAATTACACTGAGAAAGTTTTGAAAATTTCATTCATTTGCTGTTATGTTTGCACAAGATGTTAACTTACATGAAAGCAATCATTTATAAAAAATTCACGACTTCCCGTTTTATGAACCAGGTGCTAACAGAGAGACAAATTATTATGACTGATGAAATAAAGAGAATAGAAGTTCTCATCTGCAAAACAGCCTCTTAAAATCTGTCTTTGTTTTCTCTTTTTAAGTACTTGAATTTTCTGTTTGTTGCTATGAACTAAATGATTTGTACTAACTGTAGTTGATAGTACAACCACTGATACTTGTTTTCATATATGTTTAAGCTTGGTGTATGTTTGTCACTTTAGAATGCTTGAATCCAAAACAACTGTTTCAAAATGTCAGTCGTGACTCAAATGGCTTCTCAACCCCAAAATTCTTCTTTAAAGCAAAGTTGATGGATCATGTTCTATTGTTTTGCATGCAGGTCTCGGGCTTTCTGTTTTCCTCCATGTTTTGTTTTGTATTGTGTTTTCTATGTGGTATGTACAGCCAGCACAGGAGGGCAATATTCTGACCAAACCTGAGTGTTCTAAATGTAAAATGTAAATTTCTGATAAAAAAAAAATCATCCTACTCAGAGTTTCTGTTTTAGTGTTTTTCCATAAATTTCCCACTTTTATATAAACTTTTACTATAAATAAGGATATTATATACCTTAATATTTTCTTTCTTTCTATCCAATTATTAAATCTGTCTGGCCACTCTGAAAGTTTCTTTATATTATTTATTTTTTCCACTGATTTAAAATAACCCTAACAAGCCATAATTTTTCACCCAATAATAGCGTGAAGAGAAAAAACTATTCAGACATGATGTGTAATTGTGAGCTAGCACAGTCACATTTTTCTAAAATAAAAGGATTTTTTTACAAAATCATTTGTCTCACAGGTTTTTTTTTTCCTTCTAATGAGAACGGATGAAATATACCACTAATGTTTTCAAAATTTCTGTGGTAAAGAATGTAAACTGTGAATTAAATATGTTATGCTTCAACTTACACTTACTAAATGCTGATAAACATAAGTGTTAACAGTGACTGACAGTCTGATGACACAAAGTCTGGATGTTCCAGTTGTTTTCATTTACAAGAAGGTTTCTTGTAATAACCCCTTGACTGCTGTCAGATGGAGGAATGTAACCGAGGTGAGCAAATACAGAAGGTGTCAGTCAAACTCATTATCACAACAACTTACTGACAGCAGAGGTAAAGGTGAATAAAAGCTATAACAACAATAAGATTTCAGGTTCATTGTCTATTTGTTTCTCCTGGTTTTAAATGTGATGCTTTCTCTTTTACTCTTTCTTTCTCTGTTTTCATTCTTAAAATTTCTTTGTGTAAATAGTTCTTTGATCCTTATATATACTACTACTACTACTACTAGCATGCATTTTATGTTACATTTTTAAACATTTTGTTGTTTTTTGTTGAAACGTTCTTATTTTACTTTCAGTATATGGAAAATATCTTTATTTGAATCTCTGAAAAATGCCAAACTTAAACAAGAACTGGGCTGAAAATCAGTTTACAACACAGCGGAGGCTCTGTCATAGCTCAGAGCTCCATTTCAACCAGTGGTGTTGGAGATCTTGTTTGCAATTATGAATGTCATCAAATTTTGATCCACCATACAATCCTATCTGGAAAGCGTCTGAAAATCTTGATTTTCAAGTTCTTTAGAACTATACAAACTTTTTGCCTGACATACTGTATTTCTGTGAAAACATGTTTCAATAAATCAGTGCACCTATTTCCCATTTTCCAAGAAAAATATAAAGGAGTGAGGGGTGACTCAAGACTTTTGCATACAGTACTTTCAGCTAACAGTCTTAGTGCAGAGAATGATGAGGCTGCTGATAGATCTCTTTCTTCATCATCTGACATACTAAATTCAGACACTCAGGGAGACTGATGACAAACAGATAAAGGAACAAAAGGGAAAATATTTTTGTATTTTTTCATCAGCTTCTGACAGAAGGAATGTTTTTTTTCCCGCCTGTCCCATTTGGTTCTTTTGCCAGGCGAAGAAAGATGCCCAACGGATTAACTTTACCAAAAGGACCATCCCGGCCTTGCCGTATTGGTCCATTTGATTGAACTTTGTTTTTATTGTTTATTTTATTTTATTTTCACTTGCTACACACGGGACAGACATGACTGGAGGAAAGAAAAGGGAGAAAGAAAGAGGTAGGGAAAGAAAAACAGTGGGGAAGAGGAACGGTGATAAAGGGCAAAAAACAAACAAAACAAACAGACAAAAAATACATAAATATATATCGATCACCTGTTGAGAAAGAAAAAAGAGAAAACAAGCAAAAAAGAGAGCAATATAATAAACAACATCATCATGATAATCTATGTGAATATAACAGTAAATACTAAATATTGGATATTATTGTGCAGCACGTAAGATCGACAGCACACAGTGTGCTTTGAGGTAGGATCCAAAAAGGGTGTAGTTTGTGTGTGTGAGCACCCGTGTGTACACCTGTGAGCATGAGCGCGCTTGTATTCAAAAGGTTCCTTCATGTAATGATCTGCTAGAGGGTGTGGGGAGCCATAGCGCCGTCCTCCAGGGCATGAAGAGATGGAGGAGATCCAGGCTCCAGACATCCAGAGACCCTCAGAGCACAAGAGACCAAGGAAGACCAACGGAGGGGCAACCGTGCCACTCTCCCGGAAAGAGCTGAGGAGAGCCCCAGATGAGGGGTCACAGCAGCCACAGAGCAGGGGTTGCAGTGACGTGCCTGTGAGCTCCGCCGGCAGCCAGCTGTGCCAGAGTGACCGAGCTCCAGGCCAAGAGGCCGGGGGCACCCCACCCCCCGAAGGGGCCCGAGCGAGCCCCAGGCTCCAGGCCCCGACAAGCAGCCACCAGGAGTGAGCCGGTGCGTACCTGGACGCCCATCCCCGGACACCAAGAACCACGAACGCACCAATGTCTGAGGGCGTCTGCCACTGGCAGGGGGAGTGGTGTTGGGGGAGTGTGTGTGTGTGTGTGTGTGTGTGTGGGGGGGGTGGGGGGGGGGTGTTGTGTAATGCTAAGGGTGTAGTGGTGTTTCAGCAGGAAGCCTCTAAGCATTTTGTTTTTGAACTTTCAGCTGTCAGGAATGACTGATGTCTGCTGGACTCTTAAACATCACAGGATCCAAATCCCCGAGCAGTTTGTCCTTGATGAACATGTTTATTTCCATAGTCGATACTCTGGAAACTTTCAGCCCAAATGTGTGAAAAGCCCTCATTTTCTCCTCCTGCTTTCTATTTTTAGTTTTTCCATAGCTTGCTTTTGATTTGATGAGAAAATTTGCTGCATGTTTTGGATGTTGTCCTTTCTCCCTCCTTCGTGTTTTTGATTTTCTGAGCACTCGTGTTTGATGGACCTAATAATGTTCAACACTTCTTCCTCTCTGAGCTCAGACACAAGTTGTTGTCAGCTTGTTTTGGGCTCATTTAGGGTCAAACAGACTTTTAGACTCCAGGAAGAAACAGAAAAAGAGTGTGGGGGTGCCTACTGGGGTCAGCGGGGGAGCTGGCCCCAGGGAGGCGCTGCTTGCCCCTCCCTTTCTTCCCTCCCCATCCTCAGCTGCCTCCCTATCCTGGATGTTAAACTCAATTGTTACACCTGGTAGAGCAGAACGCTGATCATTTTATTAAAGATGAAAGACTTTAGACAGTTTTTCAACTCTCAGTAATGCCATAGTGATCGTTTGATATATGGACCTGCAGCGGAGTTTAGACCCTGACACGGCTAGTGACGTCAGACTGAACAATCGCTCTACCACACCCACCCACACACGCAGGGCTTGGGGTGCAGGTATGTCACCAGGGTGCAGGGGAGGCACTCCTCCTCCGTCCCCTTCTGGCCGCCTGTGCCTCAATTTTATTCTGCAACCTAGACATCCACATTACTCACACTCTCACATAACACATACATATAGGGCCTTGGGGGTGGGCACGTTTTACAGCATCCAGAGGATGATCGGTGTATTCCAACCCACCTCTGGCGCTGGTGCCCTACCCTCAATTTTAAATGCATTTAGACACTAAGGGTTTTCGGGAGGAGCTGTGCTGCTCTCTGAGAGGAAGCAAGTACCCTGCTCTCCTGAGTTTTAAATGCACTTTAGAACAGCACACAGCAACACTACATATGAGCGGGCGTAGGGATGTTTGAGGTCTTCACTCACCCCGGTTCTGTTAGCCGTCAGGGCTGGGGTGCTGGGAGGAGGTGCTGGCCGTCAGACTGGGGTCTGGGATGCGGGGCCTCCCTGCTACTGCAGATAAGGAGGTGGTCCGCTTGCCTCCACCCCAGAGAGAAGGGTTACATTTCCTGGGTCTAGGTGTGGCTTGCCCCTCTGAGGGTGGGGGTACCTGGACCTGGAATATAGAGTATGTTTGGGGAGTGTGACTGTCTGTGCAGTGTCTATTTGTGTCTGTCTACACGTTGGGTGAGTGCCGAGTATTTGGTTGTGCATATGGGGTGGGAATGCACGTCTGTGTCCGCGTGTGCCTGTTCGTCTGTGTCTATATGTCAGGTTGGGTCTTAGACTCAACCTCTCTGGGTACATCTCAGGCCCTCTAAAGTACGGAGGCCTATCTCCCCTCACCACACTCCCTGCCGGTGGCTGATGCCCTCAGACGTTGGTGTGTTGGTGGTCCTTGTCGTCTGGGGCTGGGCGCTCATGTATGTACCGGCTCACTCCTGGTGGCCGATTGGCGGGCCGGGCGCCTGTGGCCTGGCTGGGCTCCTTCCGGGGGGTGGGATGCCCTCAGGCCTCTGGCCTCTGGGCCTGAAGCTCGGTCCTCTCTGGCACAGCTGGCTGCTGGCAGAGCCCACGGGCACGCCACTGCAACCCCCTCTGGCCTCTGCTCCATAGCTGCGGGTTGACCTCTCGTTTGGGGCTCTACTCAGCTCTTCCCAGGAGGGTGGCACCGTTCCCCCCCTTTTGGTGGTCCTCCTCGGGTCCTTGTACTCTGGGGCCTCTGGATATCTGGGGCCTGGATCTCCTCCATACCTGCTTCACACCCTGGTGGACGGGGCTATGGCTCCCCACACTCCCTAGCAGATCGTTACATGGAGAAACCTTTGGAATACAAGCATGCTGATCCACACAGGTGTGCACACAGGTGTACACACGGGTGTTCACAGACGCGGATTGCAGCTTTCTTGGCTGCTGCCTCAAAGCACATTGTGCGCTGTCTATCTTGCGTGCTGCACAATATCGTTTATTATTTCGTTTCTACTGTTATCTACTGCTAGCTAGTTTATTGTGATGGTGCTGGGGTTTTTTTTATTATGTTGCTTTTTGCTTTCTCTTCTGTTTTTTTTCTCCATACAGGTGATCCAGGTGTTTTGTTTGGGTTTTTTTTTCTTTCTTCCCCCCTTTCTCACCATCTCTTCTCCCCTTTGGTTTTCTTTCTCTCCCTCTCTTTCTTTCATTCTTTCTCCCTGTCCTATCCCCCAGTCATGTCTGTCCCGTTTGTAGCAACCGAAAATAAAATAAATTCAAAATTATAATAAAGGTCAATCAAATGGACCAATATGGCAAGGCCATGATGATCCACTTGGTAAAATAAATCCGCTTAGCATCTTTCTTGGCCTTAAGACAACAATTCTGATGGTCAAAGATCCAAACGGGACACAAAAAAAAAAAAAAAGAAACAGAAAAGAGGAAAAACTTCAAAATTTAAACAAAGTAAGCAGTAAAACGCAAGAAGCTTCTACCAAAGAGAAAACCAGAAATTAGAATGTGTGACATGATGAAATATAATAGCTTCATACATCTGAAATTGAGAAATAAGAGCAGGTTCATGAAGCAAACTGCTTTCATTGTTGTCTCTGTTCTCCATACACCAGGCTTGGGCCGAATAGCAAAAAGGTTGGGTGTTTATTGGATGAAGCAAAGTCTACATATGATGTATGTCCCTTCTTGGAAAAATGTAAGCTGTTTGTCATGAAAACTTTCAAGAACTTTAATTCCCTGAGGTCTAAGCCACCGTACTTGATATTTAGGTAAAAGGTAGTTATTGGCACATTAGTCAGAATGATTGTTTTCTTTGTTCCTTGATTGCCTAGACTTTGGGGAACAATTTAATAAAAACTATAGTTACATATTCTCATCGCCTAGGGTTAGAGTTGGCATTAAGGTTTGTGGTAAGGGTTGTCATGATGATGACTTACACCGTAGAGGGTTGTTTTTTCTCAAAACTAAAGTTCCAAGAGCTTTCCTAACACATTCATGAAAAGAAGAAAAAAATAAATAATTGGATGTTAAAAAAAAGTATCTCCAGCAAAGTCTTGGATGCCTGTTTAATTATCGTTGGAACAAACTATGAGCTGAACAAGCTGTCTGCAGCTGTGGATCCTTAAAAATATCTTATTGCACAAGCAGAAGATTCAGAAAGGTGCAATCCAAATGTTCTGCAGTGCTAACAATCAAAGACAGATTTGGTTGGCTCCCATCTGCTTTGAAGTGGTCACCGTGTACAGGGCTAGGTAACTCCCAGAACTCCTGCTATGTTTAGATTGCTTCCTGGAGGTCCTGCTGTGTCAAAACAGCAACCCTTCAACCTGAATTTTAGCCTGGAAAAGAGAACAAAGTTGTGATGAGCAGCAGTTGTGTTGGTGTGGCCAAATAAGTTTTCATTACAAGCAGTGCTGTTCCAATGGTTTCCTGTGAATGTTTTTCCTCGGACACCCCAGGATGTTACAGCATGTCTCTGCTTTGAAATCCTATGTTGGATTTATAGCTGTAAGTCTGTGAAAGTCTTTAGGCACATTCACATAGGAAGGGGCAGCCCGTGACCCCTGGATAGTATCCACAGAATAGAGAAAGGATGACATGATGAAACTTTAAAGACCAAAATCAAAACACTGGGTCAAAAACCCTGGCCCAATGCAGGAAGAAATAAAAAAATAATCAAAAAGAAATATGAGAACCACAGTGCAGTTTTTTATTCTGAGCTTTAAAGATCAACAACAGCACAGACCAAACCATAAGTAACAAACCCTTCCACATATTTGTGTCACTGCCCTCTGGTGACAGTAAACAGCGACAACATTTAGATCATAATTTCTGTAGCGCCAGCACACAGTTGTGCTTGTTCTTTGATCAGGAGAACTTCAAGAAGAAACGATGAGCATGATCCTGGTCCTAGACTCCTGACCTGATGCCAAGCTGTTGCCGTTGGGTCTCTAAGTTGTTGACAGAGACCCAACTTTGAGCTATGTGAGGCAATTGAACATGCACAAAGCATGTTCTCAGAATTCTAGGTGCAGAGGTGATCTGAAGGTCTGGAGGTGCACAAGAAGTCAACCTTGAAGGACAGATGATGACCAAGTTTTTAAAGGTATTTTTGCTTCTTACAACCACAGTCTCTGAACTTACTGTAGAGCCAGAAGTGGCTAAATCATTAAGTGGCAAAGCAATGGATTTTATAGCCAATGGACCAGCAAGGGAGTCATGGGGGTTTTGGAGGAGGAGATTTGGAGAGAATTCTTAAATGTCAGCTGGATCTTCTGCTGTGCAGACACAAAACACTGTTTTGTGTAAAACCTCCTTTAGTGGAGGCACAATGTATTAATTCTGTGGATTTTTATAAAGGAAGACACCTGCAGGTGTCAGATCAGGACAAAGCTTGAGTAAATGTAACTAAAACCATGAAAGGTTAAATGAATCAAAGTTAATCTATAACACACAATGTGTTGGAGTTCAGCGGTTTGTTCATCAATCATCTGAGTACAATAATAATGGCAAAACATGCAATTCTAAAATCAGATGTTTGGCTAAGTTTCTGCTTGAGTTTTGAACAGTTCATCCTCTAAACGCCATCTTTGTGCTGCAGCTGATCACTTTTCAAGTCATCCCTTTAATAAGCTGGAAAATATGAAACAAACAGGATAAAAAAAAAAGAAAAAAAGAAAAGTCCTTTAGTTCCACATGCTTGTTTCTGAGATATGAGGGGCAAACTCAGAAACTCAGACAGGAAGTTTTGTGGCAAGTCGTGGAAGAGAAAGTAAAAGCAGCTGAAAGATCAGAGTTCTTATTCTGATGAATCACAGGAATGTTTAAACTTAAGTCTTTTATGTTTTTTTATGATTTCTTCTTAAGTATCCAAAAACTATGAAGTGGTGCTGACTTGCAAGGCTTTCTAAACACTCTGAAACCTTTAGGCAGGCAAATGCTGGTAGAGAACAGACTCTCTTCTTTCTTATTGATATCAGGAGTTTCTGTTTGGTGAGTCTGAACAATGTCTGTAAGCTGATTGATTTCACACAAATATGTTTCTGAAGGATTTCAGACAGTGAAACGAGACTGAAGCTGTTTGAACAGAAGAGTTTTATTCAGGCTATTGCTCTCAAAGCACAACACCAACTTTAAACCTGCAGAGTTTAAAGGTGGCGTTGTGTCATTAACTATGTTTCAGTTTTAACTGAAGTCGAGTTGAATCCTTTTATTTTGAAAGCAGTGGAGACAGAGCAGAGCACAAAGACAAAATAAAAGCATTGGGTGGCGTGGTCCTCTGTGAGGCCACAATGACCTGAGCGTTCGGGATCTGAGTCGGAAACATTGTTATGTAAGGTTACCTGGACAGATGAGAAGCAGCTGCTTCACCTGGGAGCAATAACTCCATGATGACATCAGAAGCTGCAGACAGATGCATCATGGGAATGCTCGCCTGCTCCCTGCTGACAGAGCTCCCAACAATTCATTAAAATGTCAGATGAACCAATCACAAATCCATCTCCGCTACCCATCATCTTCTTTGTTTCCTTTTTCTCCTTAGTCCCATTCATCTCTTATTTAATCCTTAATTACCTCTTTTCTTTTCTTTATCACTTTAGCTTGCTTTCCCCTTCATTATTCCTTCCTTTCCTTTTTTTGTGTTGCCCTATTATTTTTTCTTTCACTATTTCCTCCTTTCTTTATCTTTTCTATCCTGTACTTATTTCCTTCCATCTCCTTTACTGTCATTCCCTTTCCTCTTTTCATTTCCTTTCATCATTTTATTATTTATTTTCCTTTCCTCATTACCTTTCCTTTTCCTATTCCCCTTCTTACTATCTTTGCCTTTTCTACATTGCTTTTTCTCTTTTATGCCCCTCTGCAGGATTCCAGAAGCTGACTAAAATGAAAATGGAAAAAAAAATGATTTAAGGGCGATGCAGTAAAGCAGCTTGTTTCAAGGCCCAGGATAATATAAAAAGTGATTATTTTGAGCTGTGACTGATGCAAAGCTGTGAGACTCCAATATTAATACAGGGTGGGCCATATGGCTTATATGGCCCGAGCATTCCTAGATGAACAGTTTCCTGGAAAGTGGATTGGTCATCGTGGGCCAGTTGAATGGCCCCCAAGGTCTCCCGATCTGACCCCCTTAGACTTTTATCTTTGGGGTCATCTGAAGGCAATTGTCTATGGTGTGAAGATACGAGATGTGCAGCACCTGAAACTACGGATACTGGATGCCTGTGCTGGCATTTCTCCTGCAGTGTTGCTATCAGTGTGTGAAGAGTGGGAGAAGAGGGTTGCATTGACAATCCAACACAATGGGCAGCACATTGAACCCATTTTATAAACTTGTAAATAACTCTTGAAAGATTAAAGTTTCATTGAAACCAAGCACACCATTGTTTTTCTTGTGACATTACCAATAGGTTTGATGTGTCACATGGTCCTCTTCCTATTGAAAAAACAAAAGTTGTATCCAAGATGGCCGACTTCTAAATGGCCACCATGGTCACCACCCATCTTGAGGAGTTTGCCCCCTCACATGTGCCACAAACAGGACTTTAATATCACCAACCACTCCCATTTTATTACGGTGTAGCCATATAAATGGCCATCCCTGTAGTATGGCTCAGGTAAGGGCAGAATAAATTCACCTGAATCTTATTGGTGAAGTAGGTTCGTTCAGAAAACACATGATTGGTTGTTTTGAGCTGAAAGTCTTCAGCCCCAAAGTCCTGAACTCATTTGAATCCAGACACGCTTGCAGCTCTTCCAGTGAAATGGGAGGAGATTAAGCCGCAGGAAAACCAGGTCCTTCTGCTGACAGTTAAATCAGCTCATGAAGAATCGGCGGCCGCAACTGTAGGCCACTTTCTTTTCATTTAAGGCTGAATTATGAAGCCGCAGACTTGTTTAGGTTGGCGTCGGTGCCATAGTGAAACCGGAGTGCTGCACAAACCGCCAGTTGAAGGCTGCGCTGCTTCTTTATTACTGTTGCAGATGGTTGATGTCACTCTTCTGCCCCACACCGGTGAGCAACTGGGGCCTGAATAAATCACCAGCTTCCATCAGAATCCATGAGTTCCTACATCTCCCACAATGCACTCCTTCTAGCTCAGTTTCCCTCACTTCTGCCTCTCTTTAGGAAGTAAATACCTCCAAACTCTGATAGAAGTGAGCTCACAGTAAATGTTGAAAACTGTCTTGTTGGCTGAACATTTGGACCTCTGACGTCGCGATAATGCATCATTTCCAGGGTTGAGACAGTGATTCGGAGTTTGGCTCCACAGTGGCTCTGCTCGGGCAGGTGTCTCTTTGAAAGGTTTCTGGAAAGTATCGGGACTGGGCCATGTGGAGGTTTAATGGGAAACTCAGTCCTTGGAGAGAACAAGCGCCCCTCTGATCGTCCCGTCACAGACAGTTAGCTTCGGTTGTGTAACCGCTTCTCAAAAAACAAAAGAAAAACCTTGAAACTGTGAAGTTTTTTCCTTTTTTTGGGAAAAAAAACAAAAAAAAACCCAACAAAAAAACCTCCCAAAAAAAACTTCTTCTTGGAGGTTGGAGTGATCAGTTTCATCTAATGGGTCTCAGGTTGAGTTTCATGTGCTGGAAAAAGCAGAGGTGAGGGATGAAATAACTGTTTGACGTCACCTCAGGCTGCAGCTCCACTCAACAGGTGACGTCTGGATCATCTGAGACTGTCGACAGCTTTAATGGAGACGACAGCATGGGTCGCAGGTCAGCTTACCTGAGTGCCAGCGTGACATCAGAGGTAGATAAAACACTGAGCAATTCAGGGTGGTAAATATTTAAACCAGCTGGTCTCGCTGAAGATATTTAAAGAAAAAAACTGTCTTTTTTATGGACAAGTTGTAAAGTTTCCATTTTATTATGAGGAAAAGCATTCTGGGTGAATTATGTATGTAATGCCAAATGTAAATCTCCAGTTTTACTGTGAGAATGAAAGTAAAATAACTTCCTTGTCTCTTTCTTTAGCTTCATTCAGGTGATTTGTTCTCCTGTCCCAGGTTGCTGACATGTGGACCATAGGCTGCAATCCTGGATCACCCTTTTCATGTTTGATTTTGTTTGAACAACATATATATTTCATATGTACATGTACATATATCCAGCATCTATCTTACAATAGTCTATAGTTGCCTGCTCAGGGATTGGTTACACAGGCCTAGAGACTGGCTGTGTCTGTCCCTGGTCTGTTAATGATCATGAAACTGATCCAAAGGCCCACAGTCAGTCAACGATGCCAGTTTTGTTTTTTAAGCAAATGTACTGTTTATCAGGTTAGGGAAACCTGGAGTTAGCTGAGACTGAAGAAGAAGGATGGTTACCTGGATTAGTGATTAAATGTTTCTCCCAATGAAAATGAAATATCTAGAAAAAAAGCATCAACTTTCCTCATCTGGAAGAGTGAGCTTACATTAGGACATTACCTATGCTGCAGGGAAGTATTTTCTGGAGGTTGCTAGGTGATGATACTGCTCCAAAAACCTCATGATTGTGTTGTTGCCACCAGGTTGCTGCAGTCATGCATAGTTGTCATCAAAGATGCTGTTTTGTCTGCAAATACTCGCTGCCTAACCACTAAGCAATAGCAAAATTTTACTTTGAAGGGAATCAATCGCTGTTTGTGTTGCACTCTTCAAAGTTTCTGTACCAGTTATAGAGTATCTAGCTAGTGTTTCCAGACGAATCCGCATCTTCCATTTAAAACTACTAGCAACCAAAGGCATTGCAAGGATGTTTTTGGTGCAGCACAGTATACCTCTTTGTTATCAATTTTATTAGCAAAGCTTAGTTTTTTCTGAGCGACAAGTAACCTACCAATCTCTAGGCCTGTGAGACTGGGGCCAACATATGCTAGCATATTCTACCAGTTCTCTGAATGCTGGCTTATGCTTTTTGTTCATTTTTTTTTTTCAGTTTGGACATTGCTTCTTAAACCTGCATTTCCTCTAATGTCCATCAGATGGCAACTCCTCTGATTGTAAAAAAAGAAAGAACGAAGTGATGTCTTAGAGAAAATGAGCCCATTGATCACCTGATTCCTGAGCTCAGTAAACACTTTCCTGATGAGCTTATAGTTCCAGTCACTAGCTTCAAGTCTTATTTAATAAAATATGATGTTCATTTTGGAAATTATGGTCTCATTAGAGTCAGACAGGCCCAGAAAGCAGGGGAAGATTTAATATGGAGCTGCAGTTTAGAAACACCCCTCCCTTGTCACGTCTGGTTTCAAATGGTTAGCTTGAGGCCTGATGGTGGCTACGTCAGTGTGGGTTGTACATTTGTTGGAAACTGATGAGCCAAATAGTTTAAATTAGAACAAGAGAAAGGGACTTTGGTAACACTCTACAAAGACTCATATTTTCTTGTTTATATAAAGGTTATAGACATTAATCTACAGCCATACTTTAGACATTGCTCTGTGTGCTATCTGCAGTCCTCCTTAGAAGACAGAGTCCTTATTATTCCATCTCCTTATGCTCATCTTGGAATCTTTTGTCTCTCGCTCTGGAGACTGAAACATCAGATTATGGTCTGAAGGCAGTAACTTGTTCCACTGCAGCTGTTTGTGCTGATTGAAGCGACTGGACTGAAGCAGTTTGCTTCATTGCTTTGACTGCAGGAACACACACACAGAAAATCTGTCGTCTGCAGCTGGAGGCCATTCAGGAAAACCTGGTGAAACCCCCGGACGTGATGCTTTCACTGCCTGTGTCCAAAACAGAGATCACTGCCACAAACTTAACTGCATGTAGTTTCAGTTCTGCTCTCAATAACAACAATAATGTGATAACATCTGCTGAAAGAAGGGATCAACTTCTGTTTCTTCTTTTTTTTCTTTTTAGAAGTCTATCTGTAGCTATGGAAAAGGGCCGTTTGTGAGGACACTCAATTCAGCAGCTCACAGTTGGAGTTCCATGTGTTCAGATTAAAAAAAATGAGGAGGCAAAGCAAGTATGTGAGGATGGGTTGAGATGGAATAATTCTCCAAGGAAGGACACAGACTTCCTTGATACAGCAGGAAACATATTTGCATTCATAAATCTGTTTTGAATTACAAAGACACACAACAGTCAACTGAAGCTGCCAGCATTCCAGAGATGTTATCTCCAGGGTCAAAACCAATCTCAGCCTGATGGCAAAAACTGAGCAGTAGATTAATGGATATTGAGTCTTTTTCCAAGGTCCAGGCAGACAAAGCAAGAACTGCCAATCAGATTACAGTGATGAAGCAACATTTGATTGACAGCTAAATGTTTGTGAACAGATGGCCACACAACATCCAGTCCAGGTACACAGACGAATGTGACACAAGAGCCTTTTCCAAAAAATAGAAACAATGTGTCTCTTTTGTTCCATGATAAACTTTAAGAGACTGGACCATCAGAGCCATTGCCTGACGGCACTCACATATATGGGAACTTATTCCCACTAGCTGTTTTTTTTTTAGGCAGAGTTACTATTAGACTTATCTTAAAATTTTCAGATACTATTGGAAATTTTGAGGTACTAATCTGATATTTTCAGTTTGTGAGTAATAGTCATAATTTTGAGATTCTAACCCAACATTTTCACAGATGAATGGCATTTTTTCTTTCTTTTTTTTCAGTGTAAAAACAAGCTTCCAAAACGATGTCATCTTTATAAACCTGTGATGTGAGTGGCTCAATCTGTAGTCAGTTAGATTGTGGGATAACAAAGAGCCAGAACTTGATGTCAGGAGTTTGAGTTGTGTTTGGGATGTACAGCTTTTTTAAATGTATGATTATTTTTTGACCTCTCTCAGTCAATAATATTTTAATTATTTCATTTTGTTCTAACTGATTTAACATCCAAATTCAAAGACACTCATCTATCCCAGGGGCGCTTGAGTGAACTGTTCCTCACTGTTTGGTGTGCTACTCTAAGCTCACACCAGTACATAGGAGATTTGATGTTATTCATGTTATTTTATGCAGATTTAATGTGTTTTGTGGATTGCAGGATTGCACATGTAGCCACACTTTGGTGAGTTTCATGAGACATCAAGTTCAGATTTTTTTGTTCATATTGTAACAGTAAAACCTCTAAAGCTCCATTGCTTTGAGATTTGAGAGACCAAACAACGTGGTTACATGAATAAATGAAAGCACTTAGTGAGCACGACCCCCCCCCCATCCCCGAAGGGCAAAGTGTACTGATTTTCACATTTGGTGTAACTTTTCAGATTTCCCCCCAAATTAAATCCATCTTGAAAACTGTGGATGCTAGACTGCTAACAAGCAGATGTATAGACAAACAGAGAAATGCAACCAATTGTGTGCCAAATGTCTGTATTTCTCAATTCAGCTCAAACTGTCTTCCTTCAGCATCAAATTTTCTTTTTGTTACAATTTATGCTTTGCTAGCTACTGCACAATCTTAACTGCTGTGCAAACTATACAGCTACAACAGTCTGAGCCCCAAACTATTAAAGTGCTCATTTAATCTTGTCTGAAACATGCACCCTAGGAGGCATCCTTTTCAGAGGCCCAAACGAATGTTAGCCTGCTCATCTTGTACTGTAAACTGGCTTCATGAGCTGAGAACCAGTTGAAGAGAAGCCATTTATGTTTGAATGGCTTTGAATGTTCTTTTTTTGTTGTTCTTTTTATTTGTGATGGGGACAGTATTTCTCATCATGGGGCTGGGCCATCAAGTATATGGGGTTAGAGCTGGGCGATAGAACGATAACGATATGTATCGCGATATAACTTTTACTTGATAGAGAAATTAAGCTATCGCGATAGACCTCGCCGCTCTTGTCCTCTTAAAAAAAAAAAGAAAAAAGGTCAGCCGATCCAAATTCAGTAGCGCAGAGCCGAACCAATCACAGCCGCAGCGTCACGTCGCGTGACTTGTTACGTACAGCACAAGTGCCAAGCCGCACGTGTGTTTGTTTGGGAAGCAGCCAGCGGGTAATGGAGCCAGCGCGTAATGGAGGAAATGAGTGTGCCGACTAGAAAAATCAACCGAGCGTGACCGAAGAGAAAACAGATGATGGTTCCAATGCCGGAGAGGTTGTCGAACGGAAGAGCCATAGAAGTTCCGTAGTGTGAAGGTATTTCGGCTATTTCAAGTCTGACAAAAAACAGAGTAGCGTGCACTGTAAATTGTGCCGAAAGCAAGTCTGGAAATACAATAAACTGGTGCATGCGTCACACTGTGCGCCACGTTATTGTTTCGGTGAAATGAATTTCTACAATACTGTTACTGTTAATTCTACTCTCTGCAGTGTTTAAATGCTTACATATACACACAGTTACTGTCCCTCCACACATACGACTCTGTTCTGCTTCTATGCCCCAGCTTTGTTTACTTTTTCCCACCGAGGCTTCTAGACTTCTGATTGGCCAACATTTCTGCACGGTTAGGAATCTAGCGCCACCTGCTGCTTTGGCATGTTCATAGCAGCGTTTTCCTTCATTTCTGCCTTTATGTGTGGACGGGATTATTTTTTAAAACGAAAACGGAAAATCTCCGTTTTCAAAAATACCCGTGTACGTGTGGACGTAGCCTCAGTCTCTGACTGGAAGCGCTAATTCGTCATTCGGCTTTTGTCAGACTAAAGTAACTGTTAAAACTGTTTGAAAAGCTAAGCTATACAACAAGGAGAGATTGAGAATTTCCTTTTAGTTCTCAGTTTATTTGATACTGACAAAAGTTAGTCAGTTTTGTCTGTTCTTCTGTAAAACAAACTAAGATTTATTTTTAGAATTAATACTTTATTTCTAAGTAGAATTGACAATTTAGTCTGTTTCATTTGTTCTATTTTGAAACTTAAACGCTTTAGTGGCTGCCTTTTGTGTAGTTTGCAATATTTGCCTTTATTTATTTGAAAAAGTCTCATGTTCCTTAAGTACATCTACCCTGTTGAACTTATTATGGGAAATAAATATTTAAATAAAAACAAGCTGCTGATTATTTCACATTTTACTTGTGAGCAACGGCACATTTAAATCTTACAAATATAGTTATTTGGCTTATATCGTGATAGATATCGTTATCGCCTGAAATGAAAAAAAAAACATATCGTGATATGAAAAAATTTCATATCGCCCAGCTCTATATGGGGTTAATGTTTTTTTGGGTGGTAAGTGGGGGGGTGGGGGTTGTGTTAATAGTAAAATCTTCAGCATCCTAATGA
Source organism: Copadichromis virginalis (assembly GCF_057382275.1). NCBI lineage: Eukaryota > Metazoa > Chordata > Actinopteri > Cichliformes > Cichlidae > Copadichromis > Copadichromis virginalis. Next base: position 18,782,657 of record NC_140639.1, on the reverse strand, counting down.
TTCTTTTTTGTTTTGTTGGACCTCTTGAACCTAAAACTACAACTCAGTATCACTGCAAAACCTATATAAGACACGCCTGACTACTCTGTCCATTTCACAGTTTGATTCTCCAAAACATGACATCGACATGAATGCAGTAGTTGCAGTAACAGCAAGTTGAGATAATTTATTTAAAGCCAAGAACTTGTTTAGTAGACAAAAAATGTCCAAAGTGCAGTCCAGGGTCCGAAACGATTAAGCTAGGTGGCTAATATGTATATAAATGTAAATATATTATTAATGTCTGTTTAAACACTTTCCCGTAATTATTTTCATGTTGGCTTGAAGTAAAATATCTCCCTCTGTTTCTACAGCAACTTACTGAAACTTCTGCATGTGTTTTGAGGAGGCAAAGTGGGAAATGCACATGGTGTCAATTACAAGTTTTGTCGTGATATTGGGTTGAAATTGCAGCCCCAGTTGAAGGTTGCACAAAGTTTAAAATAGGCCAAAATCTCTGTAATTCATATTGCTCTTATCTGAATTCTCTTTTTGTGCTGTTGTGAGTGCTTTCCCAGGCAGGCTTCCATAAGTCAGCCAATCAGAAGAAAGTGAACATTTACAGGAGCCCTGAAGAAACAGGAGTGCCAGACATGTAGTTTCACAATCGCAGTCCACAAATGAGTGGACTCAGCTTTTAAAAGAGGTGGTCTCACATGTTCAGCCTAAAAGCTGCCGCACATTTTCCAGCTTGTGTCTTGATTTGCTTTCTTAAAGTCCATCATTAATTTCTATTTATTTTTATATCATCAACTCATAGAGACTTGAAATGCAAATTGTTACTCCACCTTCAATGAGTTTCAGCAGAGACTTTCCCGCTTTTTTTTTTTTATTACATTCAGCTTGAACTCCGATCAAATCCAACCTAGCAGTGCTGTAAAATTAGATTCAGAGTAAAATCTATCTGGGATTCTGGGGGATTTCCTTAAATTCTGGAAGAGCTTCTCTTATTTATGTCTCTCACTTGGAACTAAAGAGGAGGATTATTTTGCTATAGACTATCTAAAGAGGCGTTCTCTCCTCACAGAGCTTTGCTTCATGTAAGCTGGTATAGAAAATGAGCCATCCTCTTCTCTGCTCTGCTTTCCAAACCTGAGACGTTCCAAGTGGGGGAGCTGACATGGTGGCGCTGGCCTGCACAGGCGACATCTGCAAACACTTTCCAAATCGCCGCACCAGCTGAGCAGAAGCAGCAGCAGCAGAAGAAAGAGAACAGCTTCTAATGTGGGTTTTGGATGAGCTGGTTCTCCTGGGCAGCTGACCGTCGTGTCCCAATGGACCATCCATCTTCATAAACCTCCACTGAATGATTCTGCACAGGTGTCATTATGATCTTTAAATGTGTCTTTCAAAACATAAAGACGCCAATTTTCCATTTTACTGAAGCTCACTGGAATTTGTATTTGACATCAACATTTGTAAGATGTAGAAAGCCATGCACTACATAAAGGTTTTTATAAGACATAAAGACTTCCTTAGTGCTTCTAGCAAACACCACAGATTCTGTGCCTAATGGAAACAAGGCAGTCAGATTTTTCTGAGTTGTGGCAGCTCAAACATAATAAAGAAGTCTTAATTTAAGAGTCAGACCAAGTCAAAAGAAATTTTTACAAACCAACTTACTAAAAATACAACCAAAACATCTTAAAAACAGAAGTTTGAGGAAAAGAAAATCCAGACCAAGGACCCATCTATTGCCGTTTTCCGCAGCTGAAAGTAGACCACAGACTTCAGAATCCTAACAAAGTAAATGTTATTTGACAGACAATCAGAACAGTTTGAGCGTCTACTGTATTGCAGATGAGGCCAAAATGTTTTAGAATATGGAAAATAAACTCCAGACAGAGTTATGGAGCCAATGTGAGTCACATGATTGACGGTGGAAAACAAACAGAAACCAAAGCAGGAATCTGTTTAACAAGCAGTCAAAAGTGCAGCGGCGAAGTGGAGTGGACTGCAGTGATGCATGCAGCAGGCCCTGAATGCCTCATATGGAACTAGGAATTCACTGGTTACTAACTAAGCTTTTTTTCCCCAACAAACCTTATATTTACACCTTTTGTGAAAAATGTATCCGTGTGGCTTTTTACACAGGAGTCACCTTGAAGTGACCTTGCAAGTAAACACAGGTGTTATCAATCACATTCGCTGAGACTCTGAACTTAAACAGAAAAGAGACAATAAAATGCATCGAGGCTTGGTCTAATTAAGGAATCTTGATTGCTGAAGCTTTTTTGTATTTATGCTGCATTAAATATAGGCCAATGACTTGACTTGACTTGCTGTGGGAAAATAAACTATCCTTGAAGGCCCAGTTTTTACTTTTTTAAGTTTAAAAGCATGTTTTTGTTTATTGGTTCTGTGGGAGTTATCAGTGTAAATGCACCACCAGGCCTTGTGGCCCTATAGTCTCCAGATTGAGGTGATAAAACAATTTTCAGATTCATTGTGACCTACATTACCCACTGAACTACTTTCAGAATGGAAAAAGCACAGCCTTCAGCTGTGATGGATTGAGTTGGATCTGATTTATGGCTCCATAAGACCTGAACATGGAATTAGAGGTCTGCTCCTCCACATGGGAACCTCCTCTGGGTTTAACAGGAGTCAAGATTTATTTGGAAAGCCTTTCTGTCTTTATACAGCAGATTTTCTCAGAACATAAACCTGTTCTCCAATCTATATGACTGCATATAAATTCAACAGGAAGGTTGATTAGCGTGCTTCCTTTGGTTTCTGACTTGATTCAAACCATCAGACAGCTCAGGTCTGTATATCCTTTAAATCTACCTTTTATTACCTGGAAGGCTGGACTGATATTCCAACAATGGCAACCATGGTCTTCTCTTAAAGATAAAGATAAAATCTGCTTCCCATTTGTAGTAATCATTCAAATGAGCCCAGACAATAAGCTAATGAGACAATAACTTCAAGGTTTTTCCAGCTACAAATGGGCCTTTTGGGGGATTTCATGAACAAAAAGGTTGATTATGCTTGAGTAAATGAAACCTCACTTAACAAAAGTGGTTAAAATACATTGTTATCACACACTGGAGAATTTCGTTTGGGACTGCCTGAAACACCTGAAGAGGAGCCAAGCATTGGGTAGACATACACTCCTGTTTTGCCTCCTTTGCTGTTATTTCCTGTAGGTCACAGCTACAAAAAGTATCACATTAATTTTTTTTTAATGCAGATAACACCCTAGTTTCTCATGAATGCTACATTGTCTTACAAGTGACCAGTTTTATATTATTTATATTATATTCTATCAATAAGGCCACTTATTATATATTCTACAATTCTTTATAGCCTTTTAATGCCTCTTGAATTTTAAAATGAAAATAAAATAATTTCATCCAAGAAATTGTAGAAATTTTCTCCCCATCATTCATGACATCCTTTTAATGCATCCTGTCCACTTCTGTTCTTATCCAAAGCATTGCAGCAAAAATACAGTGGGATGCAAAAGTTTGGGCAACCTTGTTAATAGTCATTACTGTCCTGTATAAATCATTTATTGCTACAATATAAAATGTCAGTTATATATATCATATAGGAGACACACACAGTGATATTTGAGAAGTGAAATGAAGTTTATTGGATTTACAGAACGTGTACAATAATTGTTTAAACAAAATCAGGCAGGGGCATAAATTTGGGCACTGTTGTCATTTTATTGATTCCAAAACCTTTAGAACTAATTATTGGAATTCAAATTGGCTTGGTAAGCTCAGTGACCCCTGACCTACATACACAGGTGAATCCAATAATGAGAAAGAGTATTTAAGGGGGTCAATTGTAAGTTTCCCTCCTCTTTTAATTTTCTCTGAAGAGTAGCAACATGGGGTCTCAAAACAACTCTCAAATGACCTGAAGACAAAGATTGTTCACCATCATGGTTTAGGGGAAGGATACAGAAAGCTGTCTCAGAGATGTAAGCTGTTTCCACAGTTAGGAATATATTGAGAAAATGGAAGACCACAGACTCAGTTCAAGTTAAGGCTTGAAGTGGCAGACCAAGAAAAATCTTGGCTAGACAGAAGCGACGAATGGTGAGAACAGTCAGAGTCAACCAACAGTATGCGAGAGTGATGCAGAGGAAGCCTTTTCTCCGCCCACAGCAAAAGACGGATCTGCTAAATATTGATTTCATTTCTTTTTTTTGTGGTGTCCAAATTTATGCACCCGCCTGATTTTGTTTAAACAATTATTGCACACTTTCTGTAAATCCAATAAACTTCATTTCACTTCTCAAATATCACTGTGTGTGTCTCCTATATGATATATTTAACTGACATTTTTTTTATTTATTGTAACAACCAACGATTTATACAGGCAAATAATGACTATTAACAAGGTTGCCCAAACTTTTGCATTCCACTGTGAGATGTAACCTATGTGCACTCCATTACACAGGCACCTGTATGCTTTGGAATTGATTTTGAAATGTGATTGATTAGACAGGCTATACGTACAAAAGGCCACCTGCACATTACACCTAAAAGAGCTGCTTAGCCTTGGACACCCGTGGCATGAAGCTCTTAGAACGTAGTTTTGTGCTGATGTTAATGCCAAAGCCAGCAGAGAACTGACTTTTACACAGTATGGGCCTCAGCACTTGGCAGCTCCACTTCATTTTGTAATGATACCACTTAAATTTTACCATTAAATATCAAGGGAGAAACTGACTTGGTGCAATGGTGACATCCTGTTACAGCACCATCCTTGAATTCAGTGAGCTCTTTAGACTGACTCATTCTTACACACATGTCTTTTAAAGGCAGACTGTGTGGCTATGTGCCTAATTTTATACACCTTTGGCAAAAAGCTTGAAAGCTTCTGAATTCAAAGAATAAGAGCTGTGTTCCAGTGTTTTGTTTTGGTTTTTTTTTTCGTTTGTGGTTATAACATAAAGCTTAAAAAGATATATTTTGTTTTTTGCAATTAACACAATATTTTGTGATGAAGACCATAACTTGTGACGAAAGGATAAAATGTGAACAAGATAAAACCAGACTTTTGTATGACAAACAAGAGTATTGAGGAACCTAAAAATGGTTATCCACCATAACTCTGTTCTGATATGAATATATTATGTAAAGTCATTAACTCTGAGATAACTATACGCCCAAGAAAGATTGGTTTGTATGAAGTCCGTAAAATAATTATAGCTCTGGTCTATTTTTACCACTTTCATTACCACAAATAGTAATGGTATTAGTGTAAACAAGTTCATTGCAACTCTTGTTAATTTGTATCTGTGGACCTAAAGTGTTAATTTGTCACTGGTCGGGAAACTTGTACAAAGTCACAATTGAGGGTGGAACTGAGTTTGACAACAGACAATTTGAGCTTTAATTTTTGGGTTTGCCTCCATTTTCTGTTCCAAATAAGCTTGGTCAGCCTCAAAAACCGACTCATCTGCAGTGCCGAGTATTCGTCATGATTTCCCTTGTCCATTCGCCAGTTTCCCAGCAGCCCCTTAACTAGCATAGGCAAAGACTGAAGAACTCTTTGTGTTTTGAAACTTTCCTCTTGCTGTCTCATCTGCCATCTGATCCCAGGCCCCTCCACCCTCCAACAGGAATATGAAGCTCTGGCTCTGATTCCACACGTGTCTCTGGGAATCCATTCAAGGCACTTGGAAAGAAATACCCAACAATCCTGTAATTACCTCATTACCCAGCGCCCACCTGAGAACTGGGAGACAGCAAGCATTGCTCGTCCTCGAATGGTGATACTTCCTGAGCGTTCGGCCATGGAGAAAAAGAAATCCATGAAAGGAACAGGTGGAAAGAAAACTGATGGAACACCATTGGAGCTGATTTATCTAAATGGTGCTGGAAATCCTAAAGGAGGAGATGATATTCAGATGAATTCAAGAAAATGAGGGTAATGTTGAGGATGTGTAACCAATGTGGCAACCTCCAAATCTGACAAATGAGGCAAAAAAAAACTGCAGTTCTTCTAATGTCCACTTGAGGCTCCAGCAGTATCTCAGTCCTCATGGACTTGCATGTTAAAACTTTACAGCAGGAAGTGCTTTTGGGTTCTCCTGTACAGGGGGCAGGGGCGGAGCGTGGGGGTGGCTTACGGGGCTTAAGCCCGGGTTGTTTTGTCAGAAGCCCGGGGTATTTTGGAGTGTAATTTTTTCATAGTTAGATGCCTGGCTGACAACTGTATAAAACAAAAAGTACACACAATATTCGAAGCACATAGTGCACACTGTGGGAATTTACGACTGTGCGTGAATCCCCCCCTGATATTGGTATGATCCAAGCTCAGGCACTAAGCGACTGAGCGAGGGGGCGGGGCAGCTGCTGCCCGTGAGTGCGCTGTTGGAGAGACGGAGCCAGCCATACTAAGGAGAGCTTAAGTTTGACCAGGTGCCAAAGCAAATCATTCGTACCGTACAAATAATGTAAATATGACGGTGCATCACGAAAGATTGATATGAAACTGATCACTTGACCAATATTATTTTACTTGCTCTTCAAGTGAATCAACAAATGGCGAAATGAAAAGCCGAACAAATGCTATTTTTTAGAGAGTCTTAGCTTACGTGTGTTTATTTCATATTTTCAGTTCTTACCCTCCCCGACTAAATCGGTTTCAGTTATGTACTGAAATATAAGAATGGACATTAGAGGCTTCTTTCAAAGAAAAAACTCAGGTAAATGTTATTTTATATATTATGCTTTGTATGTTGTTCAGTATATTTCTATGCAAAACAAGAGGGATTTCAGTACACAGCAGGATATTCACATTTGTAACCAGATATTTACACTTTAGGGAGAAAACATAAAACATTTTTACTGTACAACATCAATTTAGAGTAAACTTTTGTTTTAGATAAATATTGAAATATATTTTGAATTAGTTAAATGTCAGAATAAAGAGAGACAGAGCTGTCTATTTTTTATCACTTTCATTAAATTTAGGAGTACATGTACACTAAGTTTGTTAATTAATAAGAAAACTCCAGACGATTCCATTCTGAGCTGAAGAAGCTTCTGATTGGTTAGTAGAGTCCATGTGAGTAAATTGGTGGCACAGCTGTGGATGCATATAAGGCAAAACACAGAGCCTGTTTCTTTGACATGGGAAAATCCAGAGATGTCAACCAAAACACCAGGAAAAGAATCGTGGAGCTCCATAAGTGTGGCTCAATTTGAATACAATTTGGTGCCATTTGCAATTAAAAAACACAGACAGTTTCTCTCTTTACTCTTAAAGTTAACAAATATGTTTTTATATTTATCAATCTAAAAAAATAAACATTTAGTCTGATTTGATGTTACAATTAAAAAAGTGTTTGTGTTTTGATCTGAAGAGTTTGTAAATATCTGGTTTCAACTGTATATTTGATGATTGTCAGCACAAAGAGGGAGAGAGAGGAGCAGAGAGAGAGAGCAGAATGAGGACAGAACAGAGATGAACAAGAGCAGGTGAGACACACATGTTAGTCAAATGGTTGCTTACTAAAAGTATCACTGTATCATAGGTACTCATGTATCTCGTACCTAGTGTTTCTTTTTAGGTTTGCTATTTTTCAAATTCTATATTTATTAAGTTCTGCAGGCTTGTTTGCACAACAAGGCTAAATAATTATATAAACTTTTCTCAATCTAAATATTGTACTTTGGTAGAATTAAATAAATAAGTGTAGTGCAGGTCTATGATGATTTTTAGTGCTACTATCATCTAGTTCTGATTGTGGTTATGTCTTGGTTAAGTCCTCAGTAATCCTGCTTTTGAACTGTTGTAGTCCTGTTTTAATTCTGGATCAGTTCTGGGTCTGGTTGAATTGGGGTTTAGTCCCTGTGTCTTGATGCAGCCCCGACTTCGTTCTGTCTTGCTGCTCAATTAAAAAACTAGTTTAAGGTGTCCTGCATGTGTGATATATATATTTCCCTATATGAAGTCATTCTTTTTTGAACAAAACTCAAAACAGAGCCTATTAATCTTTCAGTCATTTCTACACCCCCCCCCCCCCCTCAAAAAAAAAAATCCCACATGCATACTACCCTTTAGGGCTAAGCCCCGGGTGTTTCAAATGTCTGGCTCCTCCTCTGACAGGGGGTGATTTTTATCCACCACAAATGTGCTCCTTTGCAGTCGTCCAAAACCTCAGCTGCACTTCGATGACCTGTACATTGGTCAGATGCTAACTGGTTGATAAGTGGGCCTGAACAGGGAAGAAAGTAACAGCAATGTCCACTAGAAAAAGAAGCACAACCCACTTAATTTCACTTCAGCTCTTTATATGGTAGAACTCTTCTTTTTCCTCACGACTGGCTAATGGAACAACAATAACAGAAGCCATACATGTTTTTGACACATCCTCCATCAACAACTGATCCTCCCTGCAGGTAGACTCTGCTGTCGATGGACTGCCAATGGGCAGTCAGACCAAAGAGCTGTTTTTTGTTTCATAGACTTTAAGTGTTTTTGCAGCTATCACCCCTCCTTCCCAGTGGCCATTAAAAATGAATGCAGCTATACGCCACTCGTGCTTTTCAAACCCAGAAGCTACATTCAACTTTCATATTGTCTATTTGGTTGACAGGTGAATTATCTTTAATGCTGACACCAAGAAAAACCACAGTGTCTTTGTGTAAAGCAACATGAAGAAACAGATAAAACCTAAAAACCTTCTTTTCACCACCAGATTAGGTCCAGATGAAGCTCATCAGATAGGGGTCATTAAAAGCAACTGCACTGAAATTCCTCAATTATTGTAGCACTCATAATTCAAAGAATATAAATCCCTGCATTTATTAAGCATAATTAATATTGACTTTATTGACAGATTAGGGAGACTTAGTGGGGCTGTTAAGTGTAAAAAAGGTCATGTGTTTCAGCCTGTTATGGGTCTTTGTGCCTGTTTTAGTGCTTCTCTCAGTTGTGCTGCTGAAGCCTGAAGGCAGACAAAGGCAGCATTGTGCAGCACTTTCCCCCAGAAAGAAAAAAGGTTATATAAGCGTCGCTGGGTTTTCTCTCTCCTGGCTTCAGCGCTCATCACCGTGATGCGATGCAGGTGACGTGTGGGCTC
>NC_140639.1:18758560-18766060 GCF_057382275.1 Copadichromis virginalis | reverse complement strand
TATGTAGGGTTACTGTAATACTTTTCAAAACTTTACCAAAACCTAACAAAAACATTTTTAAACCTGTGAGTTAAGCTAAAAGTTAAATGATATTAATACAAAGTTCTGTGTAAAGCATAAATGTTCAAATGGGACACTGAAATAAAGCTTAACTCATCTCATTTGAAAATTCACATTATGTGGAATAGTTGAACACAGGAAGCATTTGAGAAAACTTAATTCTATATAACAATGAGATTGTGGCATATTATTTTGCTCACTGCAGGGGTGCTAAATAATGTAATGTTACTATGGGTCATACCAGAGACAAAACATGCCATATAAGCAGGAAAACAAATTAACTACAATCAAAAAACAAAAAAATGCCCCACATGTATAAACTGAAACAAAATTATTCTATCCATTCTCTTCGGCTTATCAAATCCATGTCTGATTTGAAAGTAGTGTGCACTGCATGAACTGGTATTTAAGCTGTAATTTGAAAGACACACATGAAGCTTATTTAGGCTATACAGTCCTACTGCTGTCCAGGGTGTACTCTGATGCGGGGTTAACAACATTAACAAAAACAAGAAAATAAAAAATGCATATGCAAAATAGAAAAAAACCCAAATCCTCATCATGTCACCAATCCTTAAGAAAACACATCATGCTCTTCCAAATCCTGGTGAATTCCGTATTGCAAAATCCATGTCTGATTTGAAAGTAGTGTACACTGCATGAACTGGTATACGAAGGATATTTTCACAAGTATTGGCCACAGGAAATCTGCAGTTAGTGACGAACTCAAGGCTTGGCTTTGGAGAAAAACCCAGGGCTGGTATGCTGTCACATCCAGTGCAGAAAACAAGAATATCTTCCAAAGAGACATCACTTTCAACTATAAGATAGAAAAATACAAAATCATAATGATATTCTGACTAAGACTACTGATGTACAGATACATTAAATTACCAAAAGATTAAATCAAAAGTGAAACATGTATATATTTTTAAAAGTAAGCTGTAATTTGAAAGACACACATGAAGCTTATTTAGGCTATACAGTGAAACCACAATGTCAAAAAAAGAAGTTAGTGGAGACCACAACATATTAAATGTACGTGGATGCAGCAATAGCCTGTTATTTGTACTCAGTATACAGGATTGGTAATAATTTATTTATTTAGTTATCCTCCTATTTATCCTGTTATTTATTTATCCTGTTAATACACTGAAGTCAAACTGAAATCACATTTGGATACAATGTTCTTTGTAAACCCAGCACTTGCATCAGTACTATCTATCTACCTTTTTTGTTATGGCATCTATGTCTGTAATTTCATGATGCTGCTGCACAAAAATGAGAATTTTGATTTATGGTCAAACAATGTGCCAAGTAGTAAACTCACATTCTGCCTCCTGAAGATAGTCTTGCCAGAAAGCCAGGGTCCGGCACTCATCTTGAAATGCATTACTCCCTCGTTCGGAGTGAATGATCTGGAATAGAGTCTCCATATCAGTTGCTCTGAGAGCCATTCCAGCTTTCACGAAAAGGCACTTCATCTGAAGAGGGTATGTCTGTAGAGCATCTAGGACACCTAGAGACCTCAAGCCATCTCTGAACCTAGCCAAAATAAAACAAAATCAAATTGTATTTTATATTACTATTATTATATTTGTATTTGATTGGATTTGGAACCTGTATCATAACAAGAGGTTTTGAGGTTTTATCAAGAGACATTGCTGAACTAATTACATTTTACTTTCCTGTGGATTGCTGTATCAGAGGTGAAGAACATTTTTCCCCTTACAGGGCCAGACTGTCTTAGATACAGATAAAGAATGCCTATACATGGAACAACTGAGCTGAAATATGATACACAGGGACCTGTCATGAATTGGAGTAAAAGTGACAAATTGCTTTCAAATACATCTGGTCTCTTGTTCCATTGGCATACCTTTTCTGTCAGTCTACAATCAACCCAAATGCTACTCAATTTGAATCTATTTTTATTTACATATTTAAACACATGCCTACATCGGCACAGATACGTTTTATGTGAATTTTAATTTCATGAATGAAAGATATCTGTTTTGTTATGAACTGTACTAGCATGGAGCGCTACAGACCTGTACCACCCAAACAGGCTAATACCCGTTTCACAACACAGTGACTTTAGTTTGACAGGCTTAATTTTTTACCATTACAGTATGTGTTTAGACATACCTTTCAAAAGGTGCACGGGTCCGTTGAAGGACATACCAGTGAGCCAGATCCAAAGCAGTTTCTTGTTTGTTTTGAAGTGTTATGCAAACATTGTGACCAGCAAGACTGATCAAGCTGGCTGCCTGTGCAACTGCATCTTGCAGCTGTAGATCATTCTCAGCCTGTATGATCTAAAAACAATATGAGGAAATTATAAAATGAATTATTTGACTCTACTATTTAGTAGAACATACAAAACTAATAGCTTCAGTGTTTAATTAGTACATTAACCCTATGAAACCCCATAACCGATCAGGAGGCTGAGGTATAAGTTATTCTTCTTGTAGCCATTAAAATGTTTGATCTTTTACTAGAAAGGTGCAGGACTCGGGCAAGAAAAATTAGGGAAGTGTTAGTAAAAATGTTGGACAAGCAAAAAAAGACCTACAATGAAATTGAAAGAACCAAAGGAAAATATGCTCACCGACTGCACTTGTGACCTTGTTTCCTCATCAGTAATATGATCAGTGCTGACTTTTACATTGTCTGGACCCTTTTGAAGACACTCATAGAAGAGTTCAGACAAGAAACATGGACTCTGTCCCCCGTGGGCAATTGACATTGCCATGATCTGGCCAGCATAGTAGTATCCATTATCTTTCATTGCTGTTAACAAATAAAATAAAACATCATCTCAAAAGCTTGCATCATTATTTTTGTTACTGTGGCATTTTTTATAGTACAAGTTACCAAATATTATTTCTGAAAAAAATATTGCCCATACAGTTGCACCCATAATAGTTTGGATAATAACAAAATCATCTTAATTTTGCTGTGCACCACCACCTTGGATTTTAATACCAAACAATCAAGATGATACTAAAGTGCAATTCCTTCGAGGTATTTTATTAAAAAATGGCACCAGCTGATTAGGAATTACAGTCAATTTTATACATTATCCACCATCTTTAAAGATGGTTGCTTTAGACAAGTGATTGAAAGCTAACACCATTTTATGTATTATTTTTAATACAAGGATTAAAATTCTTTACAATTCTTTACAGCCTTACAGTCAGATCAGGTAACTGAGCTGGCTTGTTATGCTTTGGGTTATTATCAATTTACACTGTCCAATCAATTTAGCATTTTTTACAGCCTTACAGTCAGATCAGGTAACTGAGCTGGCTTGTTATGCTTTGGGTTATTATCAATTTACACTGTCCAATCAATTTAGCATTTGCATTTGGCTGAATCTGAACAGATTGCCCTTTACACTTCACAAATCACCGGTGATATCATTGACAACAGTAGTGGCTTGGTTCTATGGCAGCTACTCATGCCCGTGTCATAACACTGCTTCCACCATGTGTGACTTAAGCTATTCTTTTCTTTACTATGCTTTTCTCCTTCCATCATTTTGGTTAATCTTGGTGTCATCTGTCCATATCTTCATAGTAGTATAGCATAGTTCTTTTAGATGTTTTCTGGCAAAGTCCTTCCAGTTATTTACTATTGCACCTTGTTGTAAAACATCTGTGTTTCCATTCATAAGTGCATCTCTTGATTGTTGAATTACACCATATCAGTCATTTGAATAATTACTTTTGAGAAATGAGAGAGCATGTATAAAAATGTCCAGAATTTCTAAATATGTAGTACTGTTTCAAACCTTTCAACTAAAGCAGACAATCTTCCCTTCAGTCAATCTAGGTTTAATTTTTTAAAATCCTCTGTGGTGGTACAAAAATTCTGTCATTGCCAAAAAAATGTGTTTAGTTAACTGTATGAGATACTAAACTCGTACATGTAATCACAAACCAATTGATGTATAATGTATTGATGTAAAATAAATCAAATGGCAACAATTAATAAAATCATAAGTACCTTTAGAATTGCACGTAAGAACTTTAGCATTGGGTGGACCTTCAAAGATGCCAAGTTTGTCCTTGACTTCACAGAGGCAAAGTCGGAAGAACTCCCGAGTAGGTCCTCCATTGTCAACAGCACCCTCAGATATTCCATAGTCATCAGTAAACTTCACATCTATTTTTTTCTCTGGTGAAAAATTGGATCTGCCCATGGCTCTGGATGCTCCATCCCACACATTTCGCCTTATGATGTTGAAGCGTACAGTGCTGTCATTATTTACTCTAGTAACAATCTGCTCCAAGATTCTCTCTAAGCTCTGGACGTCACTGAAACATACACACACACAAAAAAAAAACAGTAAAGAAATATACTAGTCTCAATGGCAATAACCCACCAACAGAATAATGATGTACCATTCTTAAGACTGTAATTGATATTTAACAAAAAAGAGATACAAATCAAGAATGTTTGTGATAATGGAAAAAAGATTAAGTTTAAGTTAAACTAAGTTTACATTTTTATCTTGTCATAAATACACTAGTATTTATAAATAGTATAAATACACTATATAAATACAAGCAGAACAAGAAAAACAACAAGATCCAACACTGACAACCAACCTCCATTCAAAAAAGTAAAAATAAACCAAAACATATATCAAGTAAAATATAAGTAATCTGATAGCCTTGGTAATCTTCAAATGACAACAGAAATCACAGGTTGCAGTTCGTAGTTTGCTTATTCAAACTGATCCAAAACTAGACAGTAGATGACTCCTTTTCCGCAACAAACATAAAATAATGGTTAATATGTTGACCTTTCAACATGTAAAAGTTTGTGTTGTACTGACCTTTCACTTGCACTTGAGTCTAAAGACCTTGAAATGGCTTCTTGGAGGTCGGGGTCATCTGACAGGTATTCTTCCTCAAACAGGCCAAGATATGTACTGCAAAGCCAGAATGTTTTGTAAATTATTTAGTTAAATTACATATAAATGATGTTGACAGAATTACATTATCACAATACATAGATTGGCCTCAGCATTATTAAAGTTGTGTGGGATCATCTTGACAGAGAACAGAACAAAAAGCCTGGAAAACTATTCCTGAACCATGCTTAAAGAAATTCAATAAAAAGAAGACATCACCATCAAGAAAGCTTGGTTAAGAGAGTTCAAGCTATGTTGAAGACTAAAGTAGCTCATATCACATTTTGAATTTTAAGCTCATTAAAATTCTACAAGTTTTGTTCTACTCTAATATACTGCGCTTCCATGTCTGTTTGTAGACAGAATTTTGTAGACTTCAGTAAATCACTGCGCTTCTTTCCTATTTTTCCAGCAAAATACAAAGAAAGCAGGGGTGGGTCATGACTTTTGCACAATATAGCTCAAAAGATTAAAAGATACAAACATGTACAAAACACATACCTGTAGGATGTGCTGGATAAACTTGGCTGGGTAGGTCCATTGGACACACTGGAGGTGTTACTAGAGAAGACACGTGTGTCACCAGTAACACTGGCAGAAGAACCCACTGATAAGCCAGGTGTGTTGTAACTGACAAAGGCAGATGTTCCACTGGAGTAAGGCTCATCCTCATCAGTAGCAACGACAGCAGGATTGGTGGACATTGTGAGGGTGTCAGCAGAGATGGAAGATTCAACAGTACAAACATCTTGGGTAGCAACGCACCAGATGACCTCATCATCAACAGACATGGACTGTGCGTTAACAATGGGAATGGCTGAGGGAACTTCTTTAGAAATTTCAACTGTGAGAACACAAAGAACAGGAGTTTAACTTTTGAATAACATCTAATCACATTTATAGCTTTTGCTTTTCATGTATTTAGGGGTACATTTCTTCCTGCTCAAAATATTAAACTAAATTTAAATATGATTTTAACAAAGACTTGACACTTAACTAAAGACACAATGGCTGAGATGACTAAGTAACAGACACTGAACCAACTTAATTTACAGTTTATTTGGAGCGACTTTTAGATAGGAATATTTACCGCATTTGTCAGAATTCAACGTTTCTGTGAAATCCTGCCTGCTTGTATGGCTACTCTCTCCATCAGAATATGTCTGTAAATTAAAACAGATAATACATTTCATTATACTGACAACAAAATGTCATAATAAATATTAGTAATATGTTTATGTATTATGTATTAAAACATAATACAAGTGACAATGTTTAAGGGAGTTTAAAATCCATCTTTGCCTTTTTCACTCTCATTTTATGAAAATACATACATTTGCTGAAATGATCAGGATTACTTACTGATTCATTGTCCTCACATAAGATGACCTTGTCAGGTCTGACATAAATTGACTTCTGATGAAACAGTTTTTTCACAAGGTCTCCATTCAAAGTCTGTTTGGAAGTGAGTGATGGCTCAACTAGTTTGGTGTGGCATGCCAGCAAAATCTGTAGCCTAGGGGAGGAAGAAAACATAGTGTATATGAAATTTTTGTTAAGGCTAACAGACTACAATACAATACAATACATTAAAAGGCTTAATTTTTGTTAACTCTAAAAGATATCAATCCAGTCATCTGATCGGTGCTCCCAGATCCTTTTTGGAAATACCCAAAGTTGACCTTTAATAGTATAATAATCTAAGTAACAAAAAATATATTTTTTTTTATAAAAAAGGATCTAATGCTTACCTGCATCCTTCAACAACTGGCTGGAAGGCAGTCCTTATTGCCTGCATTACTTTGTCTGAGTCCCAGTCACAGCTAAACTCCAGTGCAGATTTTATATGTCCATTTTCAAAAAGCCAAGCTTTTTTGTTACGCCTTGGCACATGTGTAGTTAGATGGTCTGGCAAGAGAATCACTTCTTTGGTGAAAGACTGAGCCACAGAATGTGACCTGCTTAGCTGTGCTGGAAACCTAATGGAGGATAAAGGCAAATTAAACATTTCTGCATGTTATATTACACTTCTCTGATCAATGAAGTACATTTAATTAAAAAAATACACCATGCTGTACACATGTCTAATCTGCATTAATAAACACCCTCTAGCCCCATGGTAGCTAGGATAGGCTCTTGGAATCCTGAATTGGATAAGTGGAAGAGAATGGATGGATGAATGGATGGATAGATGATGGAAGATAGTGGGATGGATGGGTGGAGAAACTTAACAATCACATAAACAAATGTCTTCAATTCACGGAGTACTTTTTGTTGCTTTAAAAAAGGTTTCATTAAATTATATACTGCCAACAACTATGTATTGTAACAACTGATGTGCTTTGCTTTTACACAATGTTTGCAGATTAAGCTTACGGGACGTGAAATATTATAGAAATGTTTCCACAATTAAACAAATTAACTGTTGTGCACAGTTTAGTCTCCACGTCCACACGCTGTCAGTCTATCGCACAGTTTTTTTGTTTTGTTTTTTTGTGATATTTTTGTTTACTTAG